>NC_051185.1:16944390-16965447 GCF_013339695.2 Rhipicephalus sanguineus
TTAGTAAAACGCGCTTTGGGCGAGCGGGCGGGTGGAATGGGCCACGGCCTCACTGGAACGCTACCTTGGCGTTCCAACGCTGCCGTAAATGAGCATAGTGTCGCGCGGTATCCGCATGCTAAACATGAAGGACAAAGAAATCCTTAGTGAAAACGTTGCCGAAACTTGGAAGGAAAATGTAATGCCTGTCAAAAGGGGCGTAAGCTTCGCCGTCCGATGGTTTCCACGGCGTGGAACTAGCTAGACTTGTTTTTTTATTTTAAAGGCCTTTTAATGTGTTTTAAATGTGTTTATATGTCTATTTACATGTATTTTTGAACTGTTTTATATATGTCTGTTCTATAGCGCCTTGTATGTCTCATGCTAGCATGACCTTGAACGAAAAGACGGAGAGAGCGGTGAGGCCGAACTGAAGAATGAGCTACGCATTCACTTAGTCCTTGCGGCGTTCGTATGACTAAGGAAAACAAAAACGGCGTTCGCGTGACAAAAATCACGCAATCTCCCGCTAAAGGGAACCATGAGGCGATGCCAAGCAGCGTTTAAGCATGTCGAGCCCGCGTTTCAGAGGGGAGTGGAGAGGGGGAAAGGGAGAGAGGGGGAGGGGGAGTGGAGGTGTGTGTAGAGGGTTTTCGCATGCGCAGTAAGGGTTGTCACGCCGCACACCACCGGTTTGAACTCCGCCATAAGATGCTTCGCATTTAAAAAAAGAAAGAAAAATTAATCGACGATTACGATACTCCTTAACGCGAATTCTGAGTGCAGCTTCGTGTTGGGGCAACGCCAGTTGTGTTTGAAGCTTTCCTGTCCACAGTTGTAGCAATGTAACATTTGTTGCATATTTCCACGGAGACTGCCAGCGCTCGAGTGCTACGCACACCACTCTGTGCCTTGGAGGCGTCGCGAACCAAGCGAAGACCGACAGCCCCGTTACGACAAGCAAAGCCAGCCGCAGTGCATGTGCCAGCCCTGCATGCTCACGAGCTCCGACCGAGGGGCCAGCGCGCGTGACTGAGGAAGAAAACGAGGTTAGAGGCCAGTGGCTCGTGGTATCGACAGATTCCGCGTTCGCTCTATTTCGTCCTCGTTCGCTCTATCGGTTACGCCGACAACACCAACGCCAACGGCGACGCCGCTAAACACAGGCTCAACGCAAGTATCGCGTTGCCGCTAGTGATGCAGAACTATCGGTAAATTGACTATCGATAGCATCGATAGTTTCTTTGAAACTATCGATAGTGTAAACAAACTATCGATAGTACTACTATCGACAAACTATCGATAGTCGAATCGGTACCATCGGTAATATTACTAGCGTTATTACTGCCACGCGTGTTTATTGATTTGTTTTGATGTATTCGGGTTTCACCCACAGACTGTTAGCAGCGTTTGACGCAGACCGCGCCGCAATGTTTGAGAAGCTTTGCGATTGTTCGAGATCATTTTGTTAAGATTACGCGCCGGAAGCGAATATTCAGGCTTATTCGAGAGCTTACTCCAGCACCAGCGATAACCCTGGAAGGTTTGATGGCTGATGTATAAAAGACGAATTGTTCCACCGATTATCAGATTACTCGACGGCCGGCTACTGTTCTCGCCGCTATCAATGCGCAGCGTGCATCGCTTGTATTTTGAGTTTTGATTTTCTGGGCGCAAGTTCGACCAAATAAAGAGCTTTGTATTTCCCAGTCTTGCTGCGGCATTCTTCACTGTCACAACCACGTTACAAACTTTCCATAGTGGTGCTAATAACGATGCTGTTGTTGGCAGGCCAAATTGCCAAAATATTCGCGATAGCCTACTATCAGCTTCGCTTAATTTATGAGCAAATTTTTGGCGAGAGAAACTATTTGCGCAGTGAAAATGGCGGCATATGCCCATCAATAAATTCATATTTAAAAGCAACCAGTTACATCTTACAATTAACAAACTTAGTTCTTGGTAATATTTTTATTTTGAAATCATCAAATGCAATATAAATCTGAAGCCGCGCAGTTCCACCCCATGTAAGGGCTTCCTTTCTGCTACAGCTGAATAGTTTGACTTTATGATCATGTGTCAGCGAACCACTCTGGTGAAGAACACAAGCGTGTCAACTTTCTTGCCCTATGTACCAGGCGCGCGGCTCCACTATGTACCACGCGCGCGGGGAATCAAGTTTATTCTGCAATGAGTTCGCGCTGTTGATTTTATACTATCGATAGTACTTACTATCGATAGCACTATCGATAGCATATTTCACCATCGATAGTTCGATAGTGACTCAGCTATCGATAGTATCGATAGTACCATCGATAGTTCTGCATCACTAGTTGCCGCGCAAGCTGCGCGTTCCCTTCCTCTTTGCGGCGTTCGCGTGACTAAAAATACAAAAAAGGGCAAAGTGGTGTTCGCATGATATGGCCGATATGGTGTGCATGCACGATAAGATCGCCGCATCGGATGGTTTTCGACTTTCAGTCGTTCTAAGAGAATGCACTTTAGAAAAATTGTGCTTAGATACAATACTGACGATTTAGAGTACTGTGTACTCTACTATAGGAGACCCATCAGCCGTCCCTGAATGTCTTTAACCCGTATTATCAATTTGTGAAAGCTGGCGCTGTCAAGTGTATGCAGAAATGCGGGTTTACACAAACAGGCCCCCGAAGGTGTGCCGATAAACATGCGTATTGTATGCGGCGATTATCAGTAACTAATACTCTCCCGATCGTGCGCTTGCCGGCGATCAGCCATTTCACTTACGGAAATCTGATCTTTTATCAGGAGAAATATTTCCCGGCAGCTAAATAATATGATGCCAGCTTATCCAAGGCTAAGCGCCCCTTCTTCAAATACACATTGCGTAACTTTTGTGCACTAACCCAATAACATGCGCGAGGGATTCACACTTTTAAACAGCATCATAACAAGTGATAGCCGCACTGTAACAGATTGTCAGCGTCTGCGCAGGAAAACCAACCCTTTGTTGACAGTGATATATGGATAGGTTGATAAAGCAGATATCACCTAGAGCATTGATATGCTCGACAACGAGTCTGTCTGGTAATATCGTTCTTATGACGACTCAAAATGATACACAGTTCTGTTAGAGTGTACTAGAACAGGGGAGTGCTCGGAACGGCTGCAGCACCAACGTACAGAAAGTCAAGCCCAAGCAGGGTCAATCCACCTGCAGCGCTGCGATTGGCAGTTTGCAATGTGTCGTCGTTTAAGAGTTGCATGCGGCTCCGCCAAAGTGGTGCAGGGGTAGAATGCCCGCTTCCCACTCAAAAGGCCCGAGTTCGAATCGCAGCGGTAGATAGTGGGTTTTTATTCTTAGTGTCACCTTTTATAGCTGTCTTGGTTTTCTTTGTTTCTTAAAACTAGCTTCTGTTTGCTACGTATTGCTACAAAAACTAACGTAAAATGTAAAATCTCCTTTCGAGTCTGGTATTCGCGAAAATCTCGGAGGTCACACTTTACGTTTTGTTCACACATCCCGGGCGGTGGCGCTGCAAATAACTGCGCTCACTGTCAAATTTCTTCTATTTTACCTCACATTTTGCGTTACTTTTTGAACGGACACGTAGCAACAGAAGCTAGTTTTAAGAGACAAAGGAAAACCATTACAGCTACAAAAGGTGACACTAAGAATAAAAATCCACCACCTAGAGCTACGATTCGAACCGGGGCCTTTTGAGTGGCAAGCGGGCATTCTACCCCTGCACCACTTCGGCGGAGCCGCGCGCAACTCTTAGACGACGACACATTGCAGACTACCGATCGCAGCGCTGCAAGCGGATTGACCCTGTTCGGGCTTCACTTTTCGAAGCTCGATCCGAGCACTCCGCTGTTCTAGTGCACTCTAGTTCTGTTAAACATTGCCCGACAACCACACGAATGAATGTGGAGGGCGAAAAAACCGCCAGCTGGTAGCTTCTTAGTCTTGTTGTCATGCTCTCTTAGCCGCGCATTTACACACCTGCTGGTCTGTCCAACGTAGACTTCCCACAGGACATCGGGATGCGATAGACCGAATGCCTCGCATTCTATGAACTTGTATCTATTAGGTGTGCGCGAATATTCGAGAGTTTCGAACAACGAATCAAGTAGTGTTCTATTCGATCCGGTACTCGAATCGAATAGCACCCATTTGAAATACCGAACACTTTTCGAATAATCAGCAATGGCGGAAAAATCCCGAAGGAACAGCACATCGGAACAACGAGGGAGCACATTTCTTGTTTTAATTATTGGATTACCAAGATATATGCAGCCCGATCTTTAACGGGACTATCGGTGCCGTACTAGTCACAGATGAAGGTGCTTCTTTTTAAAACTCAAGTGTCGCCGAAGCGAAAGTGTCCTCAATCTGCTCAATCATGAGACCCATTATGTTCATTCATCAGATATTGTTTCATTTTTATTGCTTAGCTTTATTTAAATAGTGGCAACAAAGCACCGCCTTGAATACTGAATTAATCGCTGTATTTTAATTTACAGTTACAAAATACTTCGTAGGCTGTCACTGCTTATACGAGCTTACCTCCGTCTACATAATTGTGACATTTTTTGACGGTTAAAGTCAATCGTAATGTTCCTTTGTTAATGTTTGTGGCTATTTGTTCCAAATATATTATTGTTGAATTCTAGAACTGTCTTGAAAATGGTCGCCTTACTATTCGAATAGTATTCAGTTTGTACTCGACTCGTTGTCAGAGCTATTCGATTCGTATTCGATTCGGTTCTAGAATTTGCTATTCGTACACCCCTGGTGTTTATGCTTGATTCCACACTAAGTTTTTTTCTGTTCTAGAAGGTTGTTTTCAAACGGAAGCTTCCTAGCTTAAGGGGCACTGAAAAAAATCACTCCGTTATTTTCCCGTATGGCCACCTTCTTGATGTTATGAGACAGTTTATGGATATAGGGGATTACGGCTATGTTTCTGTAATCTTGAGTAGCGTGGTCTTGAGTGTCAGATTCGCCCGAACACGCATGAATTTACTTGAGGTGCTTTTCTGCTACTGAGAACAAAACATGATCTGGATAGCCGGCTTTTTTTAGGCGTGATATCTGTTGCTTAAAAGGACGCTAAAGAGAAAAGTCAATTTTTCGCGTACCAGTAAATTACAGTTTCACAGTACCGAAAACACCACTTTTACCGCGAAAAGACGTTTAGTAAGCGATAAAACGCACGAAAGGAAAATGCGGGTGGCGACGCCACCTTGAAATTTCCGCACCAAATGCCTTTACGTCCTAGATTTGACGGCGTCTACTAGGTCACACGTAGTTCCTAATCGGTAAAAAATGAAGTATATTGCCCTCTAAGGGGATCATAGAATTAACATACCAAGTTTCAGGAAATTTCGTTGAGTCAATGTCGCCAAAATACGAAAAATGCGCTTTAAAATCCGTGACGTAACGCTCGGAGATTTCGGCGCGAACTTTAAAAATTATACTTTGACTTCTATTTTCTGCTCTATTGATAAACATATGATGGTGAAATTAACGACATTTGAGATTTCAGAGCACAATTTATCAATCTGAGCCGATTCATATTTTCACTTTAGTGTTCCTTTAAAACTATGATTCATCAGGTGAGCGCCAGACTTCCTTAATGCGTTATTGAAGCACAGCGCTAGTCCGCGTCGCCTCCCTTTTGTTCGTTTTGTGCAGTCGTGTATTTCCGCGCTGTTGAAATATTTCTTGATGAAGCACATACTAGTAATGCTTCTCTTGATCAGTTTCGATCGGTTAGAGTGAAAGGGAAGAAGTGCCTTTTTAGCGAGAGTCACGGTTGAACGGCCAGTTGACGGGCCCATCAGATTTCTTGACCATCATGCTAACCTGCTACGACTACCGGTTCTGATGGCGTTATGCACCTCGCGCCCCACGCTAGCGCACGATGATCTGAAAGCGTCCTAGCTGCGCGAGTCGCTCACTAGTACAGCTAGTAATACAGCTATTAATACAGGGGCTAATGCAGCTATTAAGGCGGCAATGTGGGTCAGTTGGTACGACTTGATCTTGTAACGCACTGCCAGGAATGGACAAAGACCGAGGAAACGAAAGACATGCACAGGGTGCTGCGCGAACTAAAGCTCACATGGTCCCTTACATAGGCGTGCGCAGGGTTCCCCTTCAGGGGGTAGGGGCGAAGGTTCATCGCGGCGCACCCCCCATTCCTATTAAGCCAATATATGGGGCAGACTTTGCGCCCTCCTCTTCTTAGGTGACTAGGGGGGGGGGCGCCTCCCTGCCCCCCCCCCCCCCCCCCCTCGGCGCACGCCCATGACAACAGAGATGATTCGAAGGCGAAAGCCTTCGTCTACGTGTTCTTCTACTTCTTCCTTCTTCTTCTCAGTCAACGATCCTCCTGCGCCACCCTCCGAAAGGTTTCTGCACTTATAACGTGGTTTTGCACTGCCTCCGTGATCGGCCCACCTTTGACAAAGCGACGATGCCATGTGGCGTCGTCATCATGTGACGTGACGTTATGTGACGTTATAGTGACGCCATCACATGATTACGATTGTTTGCATCGCTCCTGTTGACGCCGACTCCGCGGGACGCTGACGCCGCCGACGGTCAATCTTCTCGTTTGACGAGGCATCTAAAGCTTTCGCTTTAACTGATTTTGCAACGAGCCTGGAAAGAATTGTAGATGTTCATTCTGAATTCCAGGCAGCACATACAAGATCAAAAATTGGGGGACCCTTAAGCTTCGCCTTTAAGAGTTGAACGCAATAGCGAAATCCGGCCCCTGGTGCGCACTTCAACCACTAAGTGCATACTTATTAATGTGTATTGTTACACACACACGCACAGACATACACACGCGCGCGCGCGAGAATGCTACATACAGGTTTTTGATCTAAAGCAAGAGTCGCATGGCCTCCAAGATATACGCCGCGCGCTTGCCATCTCGGACGCCATAAAGAGTCTCACAATGCCTCACAGATGGCAGCACGTTATCTAGCGTTTGCTGTTTGCTTGATCAACGCCTCCTCTGGAAGGGCGACATTGGCTTGATATGCTTTCCGCTAGATGGACATAGTTGTCCACTTTTAGAGCTGTTTGAAAGTTCGTGTGTGTTTTTAGCGGCGATGGCTGCACTATCCCGGCCTTTTTCGACGTAGTTTAATGGCCTCCCAAATGCGCCTACAAATCGCCGAATGGGCTCGTTTTCGTCGTGACACCTGTCGAACAAAATGCGTTAAGAAGACTCCTTCCACTACATGGCATTTATGTAGCGTTTTTTTCCAAAGATCTGCAAGCAACATCACGGCTTTGCGGTAGGACGCCTGCTTGCCACGCGAACGGCCCGGGTTCGATCCTCAATGGGACCGAGAACTTTATTCTTTATTTTATTTGCTTCTTTCTCGATTTTTCGCTCACGGATGATTTTTCGCTCACAACCAACGGTCCCGACGCCGACGACGGAATTTCTGCGACACGAGCTCTCTAACGCTATCGCGTTAATAAAGTTTCACCACCACCACCACCACGTTACAAGATGGAGGCTAATACAGGTCGGGCTGGCTGGTTTCTGTTCGAAGCGTAAATGCTCTTTCTCGGCCAATGTACTGAATGCACGATTACTGGGAATTAAAGGTTCGTAGTTCGTACCTAAAATATTGCGCTTGGTTGAGCAGCGATATTAGAATATTTGATAAAATTTGTCACGGCGTTCAAGTTTTCGACCTAGAACTAGCGACACGAAAGTGTATCTGCATGGCTAAATTAACTATCTGAAGCGCTGTTGGCGTTTACGGCCACGGTAATGACTAAGCACTGTACTACACGTAATACACGCTTAATATTACAAAAATTTCGGGATTTTTACGTCCAAAAACCACGAGAAGATAATGAGAAACTTAGGGACGGCCTAGCACTCTCCCATATATATATGGTAGAATAGATAATACTCCAAATCACCGGACATTTCAAAGCAACTACGGCATCCCTCATAATCTTATCGTAGTTTTGGGACGTAAAACCCCAACAATTAATATTATTATACCTCAATCGTGGGCTTGTTCACGATCAGCCGTTCCTAATATGGCAGTCTGATCTTTTATCGAGGTCACTTGTCACTCCACGTTGCCACATTTCATTGTTGCCTGGATATGAACGCATGTCCGTCGTTGTTGCCTGCAGTAGTTGAAGTGTGGCGCTGCTAAGCACGTGGATAGAGTTTTTATTCCCAGCACAGAGGAAGGAAGAAGTTAGGAGGGAGAATTGCGTAATACGATATAAAGAAAAAAATAGGAACCCTTCCCCTGTCAGGAAAATGGGGGCAAGCGAAGCTTCGCGTGTGCGTGGCTGACCTGATTTTGTTTCTTTCTTTCTTCCTTCCTTCCTTTCTTTTAGAGGCGAAAGCATCTTATGCTCTGGGCAGTGTCCGCTCAGCGGCGTGCGCACCCATACTGCGCATGCGCCAACTCTCCCCCTCTCCTCGCGTGAGCGCGAGGAGGTGGGAGGAAGTGGCGTGAGCGCTGCCTCCGCTTCGTTTCTCCTCTCCCATTTCTTTCTCTCCGCCACAGCTCGTATATAATGCGGCGCGCGCCCGCTCCCGTTGCACGTTCGCTGTGCTTCCGTCATTTTCTCTCTGTGTAACGGTGTGCGAAACGCCATGAACAACGTCAACGTCGGCGCTAGTTGCAGCGGCAGCGCCACCACCGCGGAGCAGCGGTGGAGGAACAGCGTTCTCGGGAAGCCGAACGCAAACGTCAGCGTCGGCAAGCGGTAATTCAAACGCCTCGACAACCACCACATAAGAGAAACGGAAACTCGATGCTCACCCCCCGCGATGCTTTCGCATCCCACCATGGTTGCCCGTAGGGGGAGATTAAGTGTATCTTTCTTTCTTTCTTTCTTTCTTTCTTTCTTTCTTTCTTTCTTTCTTTCTTTCTTTCTTTCTTTCTTTCTTTCTTTCTTTCTTTCTTTCTTTCTTTCTTTCTTTCTTTCAACAGAAGGCAGCTGCGTTCAGTTGCAGCCTTGAAAAAGACCAGACTGCTTGCCGAAACGTTGGCTACAGAGGCACTTCCTGTTCAAGGATTTTTAATCCACTCATTAAATTAGCAATACCTTGATGTGGGCGAGTTGATCGCCAATCCTGTGATGTCAGTTTCTTTCGTCTTCGTCGTATGGGCTTTTCGTGTACCCTTGTTAAATTACTTCGACGTTATAAGTCAATTACATTGGTTACACACGCACACACACACACACACACACACACACACCACACACACACACACACACACACACACACACACACACACACACACACACCTCCCTGAAGCTTTCTGCACCTCCCCCAGTATTGCACAACTTCCGGGGTCGTCCCACCTTTGACCAAGCGACAATGTCACGTGATGACGGCATCAGATGAGGTCATAACATGATGTCACTGATGACGTCGTGCGACAGTTCACTCTTAGCATCATTTCATATGCCTGTGATGAATGACTTTTCGTACAATTCGTGTTCACGCCGACGCCAGATTTATTTTTTTTTACTCAGGGGATAATAAGGCTTACGCCTTAATAACCGCTATCTCTTCTACTCTATTCTACTTTCTCCCTCATTCCCTGACCGCAGAGATAGTTTGGGTTTTCACGCAAGTACAAGACAGCTAAGCATGACCGCGGTCCTTTCTCGCCGCCTCAAAAATTTCCAAAGCTTGCTGTCTTACTTATTTTTGGTTACCCTTCTCCTCCTAAAATAGAGTTGCAAATCGAACTTTTGTCGTGCTGACCTCTCTGTCTCTCCTTCCCCTGCTCCTCCTCCTCCTCCTCATCGCCGTCTGTCTCTCTCTCTCTTTCTCCCGACAGCAAGCGTGTCTTCGCCACCTCAGAGCAACCGGTCAGTCATCCGAGTCGACCTCCTGACTTATAAAGATGGGTACATTCATGGGCCGTTTCACCAGTCGGATCTTACGCACGAAACTAACTTGTTTGTTTAGCTGTTACACGCCTCTTAGGCTGTCATTTAAGTACGTAAGGGCAACCTTCAAAATAAAAAAAAGAACACACAGGGTTTTTTATGCGTTCGCCTAAGACGACTGGAAGGCGAAAGCCAAGAATGGAAGCTTGAGCGAGTTGGTATGCGTTCATCTTGGTTGAAACAGCGCTCACGAAACGACGACGAAGTCGTCGTTTCGTGACGAAAGGCGAAAGCCAAGGTTCGAGGTTCGAGCTCGACGTTCGGCTACAAACCATTCGCAGGAACTCGCCTAGCTCTGACGTCCCTGCGCGTTGCCTAGCAACCCCCTGGCACGTCTGCACCTAGTAGCGCGTTGGAGGAAGGAGAGGAGGAGGAGAGGGGGAGAAGAGAAGTGGAGAGGAGGAAGAGAATAAATTATTAAAAATTGGGGCATCTACGCACTAGTCGTGCGAAGACTGACGAAACAGCGGAGCTGATGGCCTTACCCTCCTCCTTTCTCTCCTCCTCACCCTTTGCTACGCTATACTATACATGGCTATGCTATGCCTCACCATCTCACCTCCTCCTTTCCCCCCTCGGCATCCTCAGATCACGCCTCCTCAACCTCCCTACCGTTTCCCACCTCCTTGCTATACCATACTATGCAGTGCTATGTAATGCTTTACCTTCTCCTCATTTCCCTCCTCCTCACCTTAGCGTCACTCCTCACCCTCACCCTCACTTCCCTTTCCCACCTCCTTGCTGTACTATACCTACAAGGATATGCTATACTTTACCCTCTCCGTTGCCACCAAATGTAGCGGGACAATCAAAACGCACGGATAGTCAACACTATCTTTTACGAACACTCAAAGCAACGCCATGCAAAAACTGTTTCGTCTTCTCAGGAAGGTAGGATTGTAGGTAGGTATTTCAACCTTTCTGCTCATCACCTGGCTTTGCACTGCCCCCGGGATCGGCCCACCTTTGACCAAGCGACGACGTCGTGTAATGATGTAATCATGTGACGTCATGATGACGTCACAAATTTCGCCAATGTGTGGCGTCATAGTGACGTCATCGCGTGATGATATTTGCATCATCACGCTTGTTGACACCGCCGGCGGTCAAATTTCGCGTTTGATGAGGCATTTAAGGCGTTCGCGATAAAAAAAAGCGTGATAGGGAGACACCGTGGGAGTTTCTGTCGCGCGTTTGACCACGCTTCAGGATTACCGTGAAAACAAAAAGTAGAGACAGGCGGTGTAAACGCCCTGCTCGAAAGAAGGCGATGACGCCACCCGCCCAGGTATATAGTTGGCGCTGTTGCAGGAAAGGTAAGACGGCGGGCGCGAGCAGCTGCGTTCCACGGCCGCGGCATGCACGCCATCGCCGCCAGCGGGATGGAAGAAATACTCTGCGCGGTTTCGAGAAGAAGGTTTGCTTGAAGGTGTGTGTGCGTGTGAGGAGAAAGCGAAGGGGTTCTCGCATTTCGGCGAGGGTTTTGTAGCAAGCACGCGAGGAAGTCGAGGGAAAGGTGTGAGAAGGTGAGGCCGTAAAGTGGCTCGGGCAGCTGTTTTCCCGAGTCGTCTCGTTAATTGCCCCGCACGGTCTCCCTTTGGATGGGAGGCAGGCACCGCGACATAGTGCAAGCTCGCCGGTGTTCGAAATGGGATGCGTATAACCTACGTACGAGAAACCAAATCTCGCCCGTTTGCGACACGCTGTTGCTGTTCGTTTCTTTTTATGTCTACCGTCTATGTGTGTGCGTCATATAGACATAAGGTCGCAGTTTGTGACGTCACCAAGGGGCGGCGGAGCTGCCGTCACCCTTCACTGCAGGTGGGAAAAAAGGGAGGGAGAGAGAAAAATTATGTGAAAACCAGTCAAAGTTGGTTATCCAATATGAAACTCAACATCACTTCGCGATCTCTGTGCACCTGCATCGCACGTGACGTCATACACACAACGTCCCTCCGCACCGGTGCTCTAACACGATGGCCAGTAGCGTAGCCAGAAATTGTTTTCATGGCTGGGGGTGGGGGGGAGGAGGTTCAACAACACTATGTTCGTGCGGGCGCTTGTATGCGATCGTAAATATATGCACATGCAAAATTGAAGAATCTCCGGGGAGGGGGGTTGGAACTTCTGCCCCCCCCCCCTCCCACCTGGCTATTCCAGTAGTGTTGGCTATAGTGTAGTGTAAGTGTATCATATTCAAGGCCACGGACAAGCTACTTCAGTGTCACCGATACGCAATCGGAACGTTGCAGGCGTGCGTGCGTGCGAGAACTGATAGCATATATCTATTGTACATAGTAAGCCAAGCGATGAACAACGCGGCTAACACATCCGGGATACCATTAAAAATTGCCATCTATCTATCTATCTATCTATCTATCTATCTATCTATCTATCTATCTATCTATCTATCTATCTATCTATCTATCTATCTATCTATCTATCTATCTATCTATCTATCTATCTATCTATCTATCTATCTATCTATCTATCCTTACAGCAGGAGCACCGCGCCTGACAAGAGCAGCTGCATCCATTCGTCATAGAGAAAGAGAGAGAGAGATGAAAAAAGGAAGGCCGGGAGGTTAACCAAATATCAGCATCCGGTTTGCTACCCAGCCCTGGTGTGGGGAAATAGGGGCAAGAAAGAGGGTGTAGAGAGAGAGAGAGAAAAAAAAGGAAGAAAATGCACATACACACAGCATAAGAAAAATACACACACACACACACACACACACACACACACACACACACACACACACACACACACACACACACACACACACACACACACACACACACACACACACACACACACACACACACACACACACACAGGAAGAGCGTTCCGATTACAGTCGTTATGATTACAGTCGTTCAGAAAGGCCGGTCGATCACAACAAGCGCAGTAAAGCTTGCAGGGCCTTCTTCAGCGACGTTGTGTCCTTTCGATGGCGTTGAATTCTTTCCTCCGACAACAGTCGGTTATCGAACTTGCTGAGCGCGTTGTAAAGGGATTGTCGCTGTCCACTATACTGTTGGCAGTCGCAAAAGATATTCGTCATAACTGGCGCTCCAACATGGCGGCTAAGATGACGTCGGTATGTTTATGCCTTTACGAAGCGTATCGAACGATGCGCGATCTTTCTAGAAGCATTCTACGTCCACTCCGGCTGGCGCGCCCCGTCTGTGGAAGTCACGTGTCGCTGCCGGCGTTGCCGACGCCATTCCACACCAGGCGTCTTGCGGAAGTCAAAGAAGGACCACGGCATAAACCCGCGTTACGGTGAATCGCGCGCGTGCTTTCAACGAACCATGTAAAGAGCGCTCAGCTGTTCCTTAATCCAAACGCTGGAGTAACATCAAATATTTGCCTTCCTTCTCTCTTTCTGCTCACCCCTCCTCTTCGGTTGCCCCCCCCCCTCTCTCTCACTTTCTCTCTGCTCCCTCTTGTATTTCACAGCACAGCTCAGTCGTGCCGGTACGTCTGTCCAGGGCACATCGACAGCGCCTCAGTGCGCATGCGCGAACAACGAAGCAGACCCCGAGCTGTATTCAAAATAGCCGTGGTCGCCAAAAGGACGGACCAGTCGTAAATTCCTTAGCGAAGCGAGCGCCGTGCCTTGAGAGCTGCTCATATTCACTGCGGCGGCGAGGGAGGCCTCCGGCCGAAAGGACGTGCAAAAATAAGAAAATAGTTGCGTATCCATAGCAAAAGCACCGGGCTCGCTACGCAAACCCATAGCTGGAAGCTGCAGACGCTCGAAACAAAACGTTCGGCTCATCACTATAGGTTTAGAGGTCAGCCGGCGCGCTCCGCAGAGGCTGGTGCTGCGGTCGTCGGCGGCCATATTAGCGCAGATAGCCAGCGCTTTGAACAAGTTACAATGCGCGTTTCATCTGAACTAGCTAGTGTATGATAAATGTAGCATAAATGCCTAAGTTTACAAAGATGATAAGGAGACAGAGCAACTCGCGAAAGAACCCTGTCTTAACCAGGGCTGTATAATAAACATCGACAACGGACCGATATTCCGAAGCTCTTAGACTGTCATCTTCACGCATGTAGAATGAAATAAGTGTCATCAGTGTGGCACTGCCATTCGCCCCATTCAAGGTGTCATCGATGTTGAGAGCTTTCCAGCAAATAAGCGGTTTGTGTTCAGTTGAGCTGAACTGAATACTTGGCATGTTTTGTAATAGTACTGCAATGAGAGAAATTCAGTGACATTGCGGTACGCTATAGTCTCCAGAGTAGCGTATAGGTGTCATGGTTTTTCTGAGCTGTCTTATTCATAACATCAAGCCTGTTATGGATAAAGGAACAAGTAACCTGTACCAATAGATACCTTTTGGGAAGCATTATTCCAATTCCACTGACACGTTCTCCTGCCACTAGTAGATTCAGATCAAGCAATACCTGCGAAACGTGAGGATATGCCCATACCACCCAACCTATCGATATCCGTATCTGTTGGTCGCACCTAGATATCCCCTATTTTATGCGCTTCACGGCAAACCTTTAAACTGTGGACGTCTTCTTGAGGAGACAGGAGATAACGTGTTTGGGGCGAGCTGAATCACTAGCTAGTCAGGCGAGGCTATAAGGTGGTTTGGTTGGATGGTGTGGATTTAACGTCCCAAAGTTCAGATACGCCGTAGTGGAGGGCTCCGGGTAATTTCGGCCACCTGGCGTTCTTAAACTCCGACTGGCATCGCACCGTACATGGGCCTCTAGCGTTTCGCCTCCATCGAAATGCGACCGCCGCGGCAGGGATCGAACTCGCGTCTTTCGGATCAGCAGCCGAGCGCCGTAACCACGGTACTACCGAGGCAACGAGAGGCTGGAAGAGGAGATGAACCGGAGGCGAGACCGAGAATATGAAAGAATGTTCAGAGGGAAGGCCGTCAGAGCAACGTAATGCTTTGAAGATACTCATAAAGAAGAGAGAGATGCTAGAGGTAGTTCCCGGTTTTGTGTGATGACCTAGATAGCCAGTGGTAAGGGATACTCGTGCAGAGGCGAGCCAGTAAAATCAAGAATGCAACGAATAAATCCCCATACTCGTCAATAAACCAATCTATCTGCATCAACCACGTAAATCAATAACATTGGGGCAATGGACCGGATAATTTTGAAGGGAACTTCAGAGCTATTTCGCAACGACATACATAACGGTATACGTGATGGTCAAAGGCGTTCACCTTCGCCACCACACAAACCACAGAAATACCCGAGATCTGGTTATAATATTGCTCTTTCTTCGTTGGTAAGTGGGGGAAATCTCATCCGGAACCGATGCATGCTATCTTCATATTGAATATAACTGACACCAATTTTCCATAAGGGTATCGTCACACTTGTTACGTGGGCTAAATCGCTTATATATCTGCAACCAGTCCTTGGCGTCAAAGGCTTCTGTCAACCTGGCGACTGTTGAAGGCTTCCTGTAAATCACAGAACACATTCAAGGTTCGCAGTACAAGGACATAGCGACCGTCGACGGCACCGAAGGTGCCGTGGTTGAAGGCTGCTTCTTTGGAGGATATCGTAGCCAGGATTACGACTGCCGAGGTGGTTACCTTGCATAGAGAAATAGCGGTGCCTCCACGAAAGGCGTCACGTAAGGAAGGATGGATGCACTTATACTGCATTTAAAGGGACACTAAAGAGAAACAATGAATTGGTTTAGATTGATAAAGTGTGCTCGGAGAACTCTTGTGTAGTTTATTTCACCACCATAGGTTTATTATTAGCGGAGAAAACCAAGTTCGAAGTTTCATTTTTAAATTTCGCGCCGAACTTTGTAATTCGTGACGTAAAACATTTCAAAGAGCATTTAACGTATTTTGGCGCCACTGGCTCGACGAAATTTCCACAAACTCGTTTTATCAAGTCTCTGCCCCCTCAGAGGACAATGTACTTCGATTTAACCGATTAGGAACTACGTAGGCCCAAGCATGCGCCATCAAAAATATGTGACGTCACGGCAAATGGTGCGGGAATTCCAAGGTGGCGTCGCCACCTGTATTTTCTTTTTGCGCGTTTTCTCGCTTATTAAGCGTCTTCTTGCAGCAAGCGTGGTGTTTTTGGATATCGTGGAAGACCACTTTACTAAGGCGAGAAAAATCGTTTTGCTCTTTAGCGTCCCTTTAACTGCTGTGCCATTAGTAGACAATCCTGTTTGTTTTCCATCTGCAGCAGCTATGCCTACAGCAGACTTACTTAGCACGGCAGTCTGAACCAACACTTGCTCCGCCTGAATGTCTCGCTCCCAAATCCCGTTCGCCAATGAGTCTACCCATTTGTGCGTGCTCAGTGAGTGAGTGAGTGAGTGAGTGAGTGAGTGAGTGAGTGAGTGAGTGAGTGAGTGAGTGAGTGAGTGAGTGAGTGAGTGAGTGAGTGAGTGAGTGAGTGAGTGAGTGAGTGAGTGAGTGAGTGAGTGAGTGAGTGAGTGAGTGAGTGAGTGAGTGAGTGAGTGAGTGAGTGAGTGAGTGAAAGTAGAAGAAGAGCGAGCGAGCGAAAGCGTACGTGTGTTTTTATTTTTGTATGTATCCTTTTGGAGAGAGAGAGAGAAACAACTGATAAAAATAATGATCCCAGGTTACTGTGAGTGGAGCTCCTCGTCCAGGACCACGCTAGCTATTTTTTTAACAATAAGCCAAACAGACATCCAATGCCAGGTGTACAAACGACCTAGACGAATTCGCCCAATCGCCTTTTTTTGACGGCAGCGCGTCATTACACTTGAACGCCTACCTGACGTTTCACTCTCTGCACCTCGCCCGTTCCTGAAAGGGAAAGCAGAGTCGTTTTGCCTTTTAGCGACTTCAGAATGGCGCCATCCTGACGGGAATTGTTGGTTTTGTTGGTTTACGTGTCGTCATACCAAAGAAGCCGGAGTAAGTAAAAAAAAGTTTACAGAAAAGAGAGAGAAAACTCCCGAAGGGGGCTCGCTTCAACTGCGCCTGTTTTCAATAACTGCAGAAAAGAAGCTGACCAGCCTGAGCACACGTCCCTATACTATCTAGCAAACGCAGCCGCTCGAGGCACGGCAAAGCAGCCAGCCACGTACGACGCCGAAGCACGCGGCTCTAAAGCAAGCAAAAGCGCTTTCGAGAAACGTGCTTAAAACCGTAGCCAGCTTGCAGCCCGTCCTTTTATTCTCACTGTAACGGCGCCGTCTTCGCTTACACCGACGGAAACGCAGGTCTCAAAAGCGGAGCTTTCAGCATACGCCAAAACGCGCGCTGCGTGTGTGCTCTGTACGACCGTTTTTCTTTTATTTCTCGTTCACATGCTTACTTTCCTAGAGTCTGTTCTTTGCTTTAGGTTGGTTTTGAGCATCGTCACCCCGCGGGCGTCGGTATACTGCGGTTGCGGAGTTACGAATGTTAAAAAACAGCGTTGTCCCAGTAAGTTTCCCTCCTTCATTGTTCGCCGGCGCGCCCTTTAAAGTATACGAGCTCCATTAGTCGTCTCGGCGCAACAACAATTAGCTTTAATGACTTCTGACTAGGTACGGAGTCCTAATTGCTAGCCGTCGTTGTGCACGCCAAAAAGCCGACGCGCCGAGGCAGCGTCCTCTGGCGCGAGCTCAGATTATCGAGCCTTTCAAATGCGGAACATGACGGCGACACCGACGGCAAAATTGCGCTTGCAGTGTACACATATTTGTTGTCGCGATAACACAATATCTCGGTTAGCCTCAATACATTAGAGATAGAACGTGCTGCCAATACTGTTTTGGGGAAAACCGTAAGAGAAACAGTCAGACAAGTTTCTTGCATTGTTCATACAGCCCGTAGCAGACGACAGGTACCCTTGACGGTGTGCCGCGATGCTACGTAAACAGGTGGATATGACATCAGTGCCAGAACCTCAACCAGAGTGGCGGTGGAAGCTCTTCCTATGCTCAGCCCCTCCCCCCCCCCCTCCCATCGTCTCTTGGGGCAATGAGTAACCTACGCCGCTGAAGATTCCTGACATACTCAACGCCCAAATGAAGCGAAAGTTTACGTCAATTTGTCAAGACGGCTGAAGACGAGCATTTACTCCAGAACAGGAAATTAATTGTATTTAAGCAGAACACGCTTCTCTCTCACCGAAAGACAATTTATCGATGCCTCGGTGCTCGAACCACGAAGCCGAAGGTGGTATATTTCGTACAGTATTCTACGGATTTTTCTCTAGGCTCATTAGATTCGAACCCGAGACCGTTTTATGTATGAGGGTACCATGTGCGCATTTGCGCTTGCTCGTACTGAACTCTTACTTCTGGTTAACCATTTTGCCCTTATCCTCTCCTTTTTTTCTCTCACTTTCGCTCACAATTACCGAATGCTTCAGTCTGTCTGATGCGCCTTGTCTCGACACGACTCATGGACAACAGTCGAATGCGAAACTATGCGACAGGCAAAGAGGTTATCGCCGCATCACAACGTCTACGCGTATCCAAGTCGTCCACCGTCGGAGGCCCATGGATAATCTGACATCTGCGCGCACGTCAGAGACACAGCAGTCCGAAGTCAGCCCAGAGGAGGTCTTCGATTCAGCTTTCGTGCAGCAACCCGTAAGTGTTGCTCCGCTGCCGCAGTGATCATCTCGTGATTATCCTCTCGTACCCGTCCATGAACCGTTCGCTTGAATTTCGTATTGCATGCCTAAGACGGCCGTTCAGAAGACAAGCCGATCCTGCAATGACAGGCTCTGCGGCGCTGAAACATCGGGGGGAGCGGCTCATTTTGCTATGCGCCTGTTGTTGCCATCCGCTCATCGTAGACTGCTCTTCACCTCTCTCTCTCTTTCTCTCTCTCTTTCTCTCTCTCTTTCTTTCTCCCTCTCCAACAGTTCTATGATAATCACCGAAGATGTAGAGCGTCCCCATAGGCAGGATGCCCAGCGTGACGTCATCTAGATGGACATCTAGAGCTTGGTAGCTGTTGTGGAAGCGTCTCGCTCATCCCCCACCTCCTCCCACTCGCAACTTCTGATATTGAGTTGGAGGCTTCTCCCGTTTCTTTTCCTTTCTTTCCGCGAATCGCTCAACGTTTCTGACCGGTGGTTTGTGGTGGGCGAGAGAGAGAGAGTGTGGGCGCGGCGCTCACAAGGAGCTCCCACCAGCCGGTGCGTAAATCAGCCCGTGGCCGGCACTGGAGCCAGGGGCCACGAGAGCCGTAAATCAGACCAGATCCCCCTCAAACACGCCGACTTTCCTGCGCGCTGTAACTCGCGATCTTCTTTTTCTTCTCGCTCCAAGAAGCGCACTGAGCTGGATGGAAATGCGCCTCAAGCTCGGAGCGAGAGTTGTGGCAATGCTGAGAAATGAGAACCAGTGGGAAAGCCAGACAACAACGACCGGTCTCGGTCGATACAGTTCACGATGCTTCGACTAGCTAGAGCTCAAACTTTGTACTCGACCCGGAACATTGCAAGGGCTTGCAAATTTTACGAGTTGCCGGGTATTTTCTACCATATGCTCTTGGAATGCAACAAGAATCCACAGAAAATGAATATCCAATCACCAACAAAACACCTGTGGGAGGCAAAACTGTAAGGCCAAGTCCCGAGGACCAACTATACAGCCAGGCACGTAGGCAAGGGAGGGACCAGCCCACCCCCCCCTTCCCACCCCCGACATTCGTGCAGCCTTCTACATTCCCGGGCAAGTTCTTTTTTTTTTTTTTGCCATGGAAAGAAGTTTCTTTCAAGCAATTAGGACTGCCCCCCCCCTCCCCCCCCCCCCCACCGAAAAAAAAATCCGGGCTATGTGCCTGACTACAGCTGACGAACAGGGCTGGGCTGTCAGCCCAAGTCCACGGCATCATGGACTGGGATGGCCGCCCATTTCCATGCGTATAACAGCCTGGTCAAGAAAATAATGTTTAATTTTCTCTCTATCATCATTAAAAACTTGACCGGAGCAGTTGTTTACGTGAAGTTGCGAGGAGCTAGTAGGTGGTTGTGGTACAAACATCTATTGTTCAAAAGTTTAAGTACTGAACCCCCAGTCTTGGTTGGTGTTTATCGTGGAGAATACAGGCCAGATACTACGTGACATCAAAAAGCAAAGAATTAGGGCGAGGTCACTGAACTCACGTCCGTACTCCATCTTGGTCTGCGAGGAAGAGAAGCGCTCGAATAAACTGCCGTCCACACACCTCCATACTTTCCTTTTTTTGTGAACTAGTAGAAATTCCGAACATGCTGTCTGTGACCTCTGCCATATCGCAACTCAACCATTATGGGAGTGAACAGCCTGACACGTACTTGACACTTTAGACGTATGCCAATTGTGGCCTCTTTGGCAAGCTTTGGTGACTCCCTTTAAGCGCACATGGAGTCTTCGTGGCGCATATGCTCCGAATGCACTGCAACAATGAAAGTTCGAAGAAGGCCCAGAACGCAGCCTGAGCTCAAGGTGTCCTGGACTAAGGAAGCTTCTCCTGAGCTCTCTTCTCAAATAAAGACGTTCATTCTCTCTCTCTTCTGGGGGTTTCATCCTTTTTACAGAATAGGAATGAGTGAGTGAGTGAAAACCTTTATTCAAATCAAGAGAAACCGCGGGCTTGTTCGACGGGCTCTGGGCGTAGGCGGATCCCTCAGACCAAGGTCTCATGAGCCGTGACCGCCCTGTGCGCTCTCGCAATATCTGTAAGCGAAACGAATCTATCTATCTATCTATCTATCTATCTATCTATCTATCTATCTATCTATCTATCTATCTATCTATCTATCTATCTATCTATCTATCTATCTATCTATCTATCTATCTATCTATCTATCTATCTATCTATCTATCTATCTATCTATCTATCTATCTATCTATCTATCTATCTATCTATCTATCTATCTATCTATCTATCTATCTATCTATCTATCTATCTATCTATCTATCTATCTATCTATCTATCTATCAGCATTCAACAATAACGGAAAGAGACGCAAGTAGAAGGACGTGAGGAAGCGACGCATGGGGGGACCAAAAAGACGGAAAGGATGCGCGCGGTGTCTTCCACAAAGTATGCGAACAAGCTACAGCAGCAGGTGGCCCTGAATCACGCCGCCGTCGTACGTACTCTCTCGGGGTTCGCGACCTAGACTGCAGCCGCAACTCATATCACAC